>NW_026639841.1:0-507 GCF_028554395.1 Pezoporus wallicus
CCCAGCAATTCCCTATTTAGCCACGCAGGTCTCTTGGCCCTCTTCCTTGACTTCCTACGTGTCGGGATGCTCCGATCTTGAGCACGGAAAAAGCAGTCCTTGAATGTCAACCAACTATCTTGGGCCCCTTTACCTTCAAGCAGCCCTCCCCATGGGATTTCCCCTAGCAATTGCTTGAAAAGGCCAAAATCTTCCAAAGTCCAGATCTTCCTCCTCTGCCTTGCTGGGAAATGCTGCGTGGTCTCCCACATCCTCCTGGGGCTCGGCTGGCAGCTTCCAGGGAATGCTGTCGGCCGTTGTGGGGCTGGGCTTGGTCACAGGTCTCGGCTCCTCTGCCGCCTTCTCCTGCTGCTCTGCAGCCACCTCCTTCTGCCCCTCGACAGCCCTGACATCCCCCACCAGCAGCCGCTGCCTGCCGACCTCCAGCCCCACTCCCGCCGCCGCTTGGTCCCCGGGGCTGCTCTCCCGGGGCAGTTCAGCAGCTGCTGGCTAACTGGGTCACTCCCC
>NW_026639842.1:3360000-3372500 GCF_028554395.1 Pezoporus wallicus
GTCCTAGAGGAGCACTGGTGCGCCCAGGGGACAACGGGGAGGAAGCGGCGGGAGGGAAGCCGAGAAGCTGGCGTCAGCCCTGTGCAAACCTAGCGAGTCGGAAGAAATTTGGCCCGGGGACTTGGGAGGGTGAAGGCGAGAGGAGGCGTCCCGGGACTCCCGGGGAAAGGAGAGGCTCGCACAGAGCCGGTGCTGCCGCGGAGCGGGTGGGCCGGCCGCCTCCACCAGCACCACCCCCCCCCCCTTCCCCCGGCTATGGGCCAGGCTTTGGGAAAAACCTTTAGGAGGAGAAACTATCTTTCATTCCCTCTTTCCCCATGAAATTACAGGGCGGGTGCAAGCGGCAGCAGACACCCCACCCCCCCCCCCCCCCCCCGGCCCGGGCTGAACCGGGCGTCCCTTCGTGTCCATCCTAAGGCAGCGGTACCAGAGGGCTGCTAGGGACACGGGTCACGGGGCCCTTCCCCCTCAGCTCTCCTGCTATAAGAACCGAAGGGGGAGAGGGCTGTCAACTCCCCCCCGGCAGGGGAAGCCCCGGAGACACGCAGGGAGTGGGCTGCCCCCCCGCTCACGTCGGTTCCCACGCACGGCCCCGCGGCAGAGGCGGATCATACCGACGCGTGTGTGCCCGTGTCTCTTCTTTTCTTCTTCTTTTTTTTAAGACGTTAAAATGTGTCAAACGCCAAATTTAAATTTCTTTCCAGGTCGAGGAGACGGTGGGGCGAGAGGAAATGCGGGTGGGAAATGTGGGCAGGGAGGGATGGGCAGCAGGCAGGGACGGACTGCAGGCAGGGGCTGCCGGCTGGCTCCTGGCGTGGGTCTCTGTGGAGCTGCCTGCTCCGGCTTCTCCTCCTGCCCAGGCTCCTTCAGGCCGCTTATTCCCGAAGCTGGGGCTGGGCTCTGGCCGGCAGTATTGCCTGAGTTTGCTAGGGCTCCCAAATATGCTACAGACCAGGCTGAGGATGGTCTAGCGCTGCGTTTAGCTGCAAGGCTGCCGTGGGTGTGCGGCTGGGGGAAGCCTAGGACATGGATCTCCCCATCCCAGCGCCCCAGAGCCCCTCTCCGCTCTCAGGGACCATCCCGACAGCCTGCAAAATAAACCCAGGACTGCCTTCAGCTCCCCAAACGTGTCTCAGTGCGTTTCCGCCGGAGCCCCGGCTGCTACGGAGCATCCCCAGGGCTGTCCCAGCCCAAACCTCTTCCCCCGTACCCTCCTCCATCCCTGCTCCCGTCCCTGGCTGCTTCGGCCCCATCCACGCGGGAACCGGCAGGAATCCTGCCCCGAGCCCCCGGTTACAGCCCATGCCCGGAGCTACCGGCTTCGGCTTCATTTGTTTGTCTGTTTGTTTTTAAGGCAACCCGAATTTTTTTATAAAATCGAGTCGTGGCCCTTTGAAACAAATTGTTATTAACCTTCCCCCTCTGAGCGTTTCATAATCACAGATGTTAGTTTGGAGATGATATCCAAACATCCCAGGGGTACTTTTGATAGCTGCATGGGCGGGGATTGAATGTGGAGGTCGGATATTAAATCAGCGGGATACAGAATTACTTCTTTTTTTTTCCACAAACCCGAGCTAGCTAAACAGTTTCTACTCTAACTCCGATATGCATTTCACAATAAATGGCGCGGGCATTTGCATACATAGTGCCTGGGTATGGATTTGTACATAGCCTGTGCGATATACCGCGTTAACAGACAGGGGAGCGGAGGAACACCTTCACTAAACCTTAGTGCTCAGAGGCTTATTGACCACACTTACTGGGGAAAATTACACTTAATTAATTACACGGAGGGGCTTTTTGGTCCGGAAGGGTGCAGATATGTTTCTGCTCGGCCGTCGAATACTTCCCTGGGTTGGCTGGGGGGTAATTTTGTTTTATTTTTTAATGGGATTCCGCAGCTCTGGCTGGAGGGGAAGGAGCCTGCAGAAAGCTGCCTGCCAGGAAAAAAATCCTGCCAAGCGGTGGGTGACTTCAGGGCCAGCCCTGCCCCGGCTTTGGGCGGGGGCTTTGGGGGAGCTTCGGGGCTTGGGTGATTTGGGGTTCTGGGTTTGCCTTTCCGAAAGAAGAAACGAGATAGCCCCCAGCCCGGCTGCTGCAGCTCGGTGGTGCTGCTTTGCTCACATCGCAAGAGGCGCTTGTGCGGCTCCTCTTTCGGTTAAATTGATTTTAAATTTTAAATGGACGAGGGCTAATTTCACCGTGCTGTACTTCCCGAGCCGGCGGGGAGCCGCAGCCCGGGCGTGAGAGCGCAGCCTGGGCGCTGCGCCGGAGCCAAAGCGACTCCAAACGAGGCGAGAGGAGCAGCCGAGCCCCGGGCCTCTTCCTGTGGAAGCTTTGCCCCGAGAACCACCGGAGGCAGGTGAGGAGTGTGGCCCCGGTGAGCCATTCCCTGCTCCCAGCTGAAGGCACCGCTCTACAACGGCAAACATTTTGTATTCTAGTCTGGATAAAATCTAGCGAGCAGCGAGATCTTTTCTGCCCTTGTTCCTGAGACTGAACTAACTTAGAGCAGTTTCCCTACTCTTTTTATTAGGTTTTTTTTTAACCTAAAGCTAAATGCATCTTCCTGCTAGTGTCACACATCTGTTTTCTCTTCCCAGTGCTTCTTGCAGGCCGGGGGAGGACAAGGGGAAACCACACACTGAGGAGCAGTCAGAATTTCCCCGTTGCAGGGTTAGTGACTTCTTAAAAAAGAATCTTAGAATCAACTGACCCGCCGGTGTGTAACACACACACGGTACCGGTTTGTCCCACCGGAAAAGGGGAGCTGGTTTTAAATCCAGATTTAAAACTCCTCTTTAGTGCCCACCACCCCCGATTTTCTCCCTCGGGAGACCTGCCTCCATTAGTGGAGGTGGACAAAACCTAATAATGATAACATAAAAATAATCTCCTCAAAGGTATGTTAACCAGAAACGCTGGAAAAACAAAGCCTGCTTTGAGAAACGAACCAGGGAGTGTCCCTCGTTGCCGGTCCCCACTTCCCCAAGCAGGTGAAGCCCACGGTGCACTGTCCCAACATCATCCCTGCTCCCGCAGAATTGTGTTCCTTGCAGAATATATTCCAAAGCAGCAGCTTTAAATAAACAAAATAACATTTTAATCCCCCCACCTTCTCTTTTCCCTGCGGCAGGAGCTGGCCCTGTGGGTGCAGCTCTGCCCCTCTCTCCCGCTCCTCCTGCCTGCGGAAAAAGGGCTGAACTATTTCAGAGCTCCTGTGCCCTATGTTGCAGCAGTTTTATTTTTGTCCAGCCCATCCTAAAACCGTGGTACTGTCATTTCCCGGGGATGCCAAGTATTTTACAGGGTACTTGGTTTCCTAGCGTGGCACCGGCGATCATCACCTCTCCTCCAGGGCTCCAGGTTTCTGCGTTTAACAAGCAGAGGTTTCCCAAACGCAGCCTGCCAGAGCATCACACCACCGGGCATTTAAAGTCTTGAGAAGGTGAAACCTGTTGACAGTACATGAGATTCAAGAGATACTTTTTTTCCGTGTTCAGGTCCTTTTTAATACGAGCAGTGGCTCGGGGTTGAGCTCAGTGGAAGGGGGCGGTTGCCCTCTCGTTCAACTAGAACTGAATCCCCCAAAGTTTCTTCATTAAGTCAAAAGGCTGATGAAACGCTTGGCTGCAAAATCACCTCTCCTAAACCGCCACGGAATTTCAACCCCCCTGTAAAAAGCTGAAACTACGAGATGCTTCCAGCTCCAGTGCTCACAAATGCAACCTACACGCTATATAAAAACACATGGATATATAGTCCCAAAGAGCGCTACTCCATTGCGATGTCTGAGTAACACAGTCTCTATTTTGTAATAAAGTGGGTTATTTTGGGGTTTGAGTTTGTTTTGTGGTTGTTTTTTATTATTATTATTTAATGCAGTCCTCGAGAATCGAAACACAGAAAATGCAGTGAGAATGTTCACAACGTTGAGAGCACAGTTGTAAATAGAAACATTCATATTTCATCCCATTATAAATATTTGATACTGCAGTTGTAAAATGCACATGGTTTATAAACTGGAGAGAAGAAGGGGGGGGGGGAATCCTCTTTGCTTCCTTGCTAAAAGGCAATGTCATTTAATCCTGGCTCCCAAGCAGCTGAGGGTTATTCACAGAATTTAAAATTACAGATTTTATTTATAGTTGGATTATTTCCTAATTTTTTAAGTGTATACTACTATGTACAATGTGTGTCTATTACAGCTGCAAAATAAAGAGGTTTTAAGGCAAAGCTAGAAGTTTCCCCCCCCAAACCAGCACCCCACGCACACTCATACCCACGCAGGACACAACTTCCTCCCACCCCCCTCGGGCCGTGGGGAGGGGGACACCCCGCTCCGGGAGAAACAACGGGTTAAACGCAGCACAGAGTATAGAAGCCCCCTAAAAACACCGACTGCGATGAGGTGTCTCGTGGGGAGGAGGGCGTGGAGAGAAACACCCGCCTCCACGGCGAAATGAAGCGTCGCGCTGGCGGGGACCGCGCCGTGGAATGGGAATAGGGAGAGAGGGAAGGGAAAAGGAAAAATGTGACTATAGTTTGGGAGCAGGGCAAAACGTTCCTAAACACTTCGGGAAGGTGATAACGGAGAGGAACCAGGTCTCATCCCGTGGCCGTCCCCCGCGGAGGGGAAACGGGGTCGGGAGCCGGGTCCCATCCTGATCCCGATTCCACTCTGCGGGGGGCGGCCTCGGGTTAGAGCTGCATTCCGGAGCGGCTCCCGCTTTTAGGAGATGTGGGTTCTAAAATTTTCCCTTTCCCAAACTTTTCCTGGAAGTGAGGGTGTAAATAAGGGATACTAACCTCATCCCTGCATCCCGCATCCACACCCTCCCGTGGGTCTCGCTGGGGAGGAGGAGAGAGTAGGGGCTCAGGGAAGGACCCCGGACAAGTTTCAAGATGGTGCTTTGAGATTTCTTTCCCTATCGTTACTGATATATAATTTTCTTCTTTTTAAATTAAATTCCGCATATCTATTCCCAAAGCCAGCCCCAGACTCACACATCCCAGAAATAAAAAAAAAAAAAAAAGGAAAAAGAAAAAAAAAAAAAAAGGAAAAGAGGAAGGGTGATAAAAAAAAGGGTAAAACTCATAGAACAAATAGGATAACTATTTATTCGGTTCACAGTCGTGTGAAATGCAGCAATAAAAATCTTTGGACTTCAGCAAAAGTTGTTTTTAATTCTTTTTTTTTTTGAATTTCAAAAAACAGTGTCCAATGTCCATTAAAACTGCGCTTAAGTCTATAAAAATGCAACTTAAGCATTAAAAAAAAAAAATCATAAAGATAGCGTCTAAAATCTCCATACAAGCCAGAGAAAAACAAAACCAATGAAACCAAAGCAAAACAAACCACCAACCAGCCCAAATCCCCAAAACCAAAACCAACCAAAAAAAAAAAAAAGGAAAAAAATAAGCAAAAAAATATTTTATAATCAGATATCTTGGATTTTTACACCACCTTACCTGTAAATTATATATACATACAATATTGCAGAATTATATCTAATACTCAATATTTTCACTATTAATGCTGGTATAATCTTTATACACTGGCCCTTACGCTTCTTTTTATTTTTTGTTTTTTAATTAAATTATTGCATTGTATAAACTTTGACTGCAAACGTGTCCCCCCCCCCCCCCCCCCCCCCCCCCCAGCCTCCCTGTTCCCTCCCTCGCCCCCCATCCCCCTTTCCCCTTGGCTATTCACTGTCCGACTTGCCGTCTTTCGCCGTGGTGGAGTGGTTGTAGAGCCCCTGGGCCATGAGGTGCACTGCCAGGGAGTTCTTGCTGCCCGTCGCCTTCTTGATCTTGGCTCGTTTATTCTGGAACCAGATTTTAATCTGGGACTCGTTAAGCCCGAGCTCTTGGGCCAGGCTTTGCCGCCGTTGCTCTGTCAGGTACCGGTTCGTCTGGAACTCGGCCTTGAGTCTCTGCAGCTGCTCGGCGGTGAAGGCGGTGCGCGGCCGCTTGTCCTCCTTGTTGGGGTTCTTCTTCTTTGGTTTGCGGGACCGGGGACCTACGACCGGGAGAGACGAGAACCACCGACACCGCCACGCTCCGCTGCGGGCGGCCCCACGCCACACACCATCCCGCGGGGATGGGCGGGGAGAGGGGGGGTCACTCCGCTCTCCGACACCCCCCCCCCACAGCCCCTAAGAAAGAATTAGACCCCACCGACATCCCCCCCCCAATAAAACCAAATCCTGCTTTGCGCCCTTGCTGCCGGGGGATGCTCGGGAGGCAGCGGGAATGGAGCCTCAGCCCATGGTAACCTCAGCCGGTAGCGGCCGCTCCCTCTGCACCCCAAAAATATCTACACGCCTTTCTTTCATACCGGGGTGCCCGGCAAGTGGAGCCTGCAGCAGAGACAGCGTCAAGGAGTCATATTTTACTCTCTGAGCAGATTATTTATATATATACTTATATATATTTTAAGGAATCCTCTTTTTTTTAAATTTATTTATTTTAGTAAATCCTTTTCTTCCTTTTTTAAGGATTTTTTTTTTAAGGAAACCTCTTTATTTTTATCTTCCTTTCTTTTTATTTATTTGGTGGGTGGCGATTAAATAAAAAATAATGGAAATCAGACGCCTGTTTACATTGCGAGGAGAAACCCGCCGCTTTGCTGCAGTGCCCATATGGCGCTGCACGGCCCGATCCGAATCGCCGGGATTATTCTCGGGAATATTATTCTCGGCAGCACAAGGAGCCTTTTCTGCCCGGGCCGAGCCATTGTGAGGATGTATGTTAATTAAATATTAACAAAGGAGAGCACTGGAGAACAATGGAGTAAATTCCAATTCAACCCTGAATATTACCTCTGAGGAAGAGTTTGGTTTCAGATTTTACGAACTAATTTTCAACTCGTTTTAAAATCCCTCCTCCGGCTGCCCGGCTCTCCGGGTGAAAATCCCAGCTCGCTGCTTTTGTAAGGGAAAACCTCGTATTTATTTATTTTCTTTTATCCCTGGGAGCAGCTCTTCCCATGCCTTTCCCAATGGTTTCTACTTCTTTTTAACGAGGGTTTTAGCAGTCTGCCGGGGCCAGCGCTGTTCCGGCAGCAGAAGGACATTTTACCCCCTGGCTTTTTGTTTTTAATTGTTTCCTCCCCCAGTGTTTTATCGATAATTTCAGGAGGTTCTGCCCAAGCCCTTTGCCAAGAGACGGACCCTGCCAAAGAAGTTCCCCGGCTCTTGGAAATGTCCCCCGGCCCCTACAGAGCTCATCTGCAGCACATGGAGGGAAATTAAAGAAAGAAACGAAACGGCGGCGCTCCGAGGCCTCCTTCGGAGAAATAAACCATCGCGGGTTGCTTTTGGCTAACACAAAAATACAAATAGATCAAAGAGAGGCCTGTGGAAATCCATGCTCCCTCCCCAGAACACAGAGCGGGGGTATTTTCCTGAGCGGCAGCTGGCCGGGAGGCTGAGCTGGGAGCCCAAACCCAGTGGTTTGTGGCTTTTTTTTCCCCTTCCCTCTTTGATAAACCCCGGCAGTTGGTGGGAAATGCCCCGAGCTCGGCGGCCCCAGCTCCTCCGCGGAGGCGGGGAGGGAACGAGGGAGGGCAGGGATACCCCGCTCCCACTCGTCGCCCCTGTTCCGCACATCCCCAGGCACCCCTTCTTCATCTCCCCTCTTTTGAGGGTCCTTTTAAGCACACACCACTCCCCAGCATAAAAAGAGGAAGGAAAAAAAAAAGGAGGAAGACAGAAGGAGCGGGAAAAGGGGAGCGGGGTTTGCTCCTGCTGCCCTCCCGGCCCTACGGTTGGTCGGAGGCAGCCGGAGCCCGGGGAGGGAAGCCGGGAACAGGGAGCCGGGAGCTGATCGGCAGACTGGCGGGGAGCGCTTACCTGAGGAGGGCCGGTCCGAGTACCGCGTGCAGTACACCCAGGCGGGCCAGAGCATGGGCTGGTTCCCGGCGTTGGAGCTGGCCTGGGAGCTGTCCGAGTCCGAGCTCACCGACAGGTCGCCGCCGCTCAGCCCCCGCGCTTTCAGGGCCGCCTCCAGCGCCGCGGGGTCCCCCCCCTTCTTGGCGGCGCCGTGCAGGGCCAGCCCGGCGGGGCCTCCCTCCCCCCTGCCCGGCGAGCCCGCCCCGCCGCCGGGGAGCGGAGCCCCGGGGGCCGGCGCCGCGGCGGGGCTGCGGCGGCTTTCCGCGCCGGGCCGGCGGGGCTCTCCTCCGGGGCCGCCCGCTTCCTTCCTCCGCCCGAACTCGGGCCGCAGGATGTTGTCGATGAAGAAGTTGGTGATGCGGTGCGGGTGCGGGTGTGGAGGGTCGCCGGGGGGGAGCAGCAGCCCTCGCCTCCCTCCGCCGCCGGGCTCCGCGTCGCCGCCGGACTCCTGCGGCTCGGCCGCCTCCTCCCGGGGGCTCCGGCCGCCCTCCTCCATGCTGCTGGCCGGTCCCGCCGACGGCTCCGCCGCCCGCCCCGCCGCCGGCCGGGCTGCTGCCTGGAGCGTTTTGTCGGTGCTGCTGCAGTAGGTTGTTCTTTATTTTAATCTTTTTTGTTTGTTTGTTTGTTTTAATATATATATGTATATATATATGTACACGCACGCACAGGTGTCTATTTGCTTTCGCTTCTCCTGGCCGCGCCCGGCATTCAAAATCCAGAGTTTGCAAAAAAAAAAAAATTTGAATAGCAATAAAAAAGAAAAAAAAACACAACAATTGGAGCGAAGCAAACCCAGGAGACCCCCAAGCCAGCAGCCGAGCCTCCACCAGTTCCAACTTGGCCAAAAATAAAAACACACAGGCTCCGGTCCTCCCGCCCGCCGCTCGCCGCCTCCTGCCGCCGCTCAGCCGCTCGGTCCCGCGGCGCGCTGCCGCCTTCTTCCCCGGCCACCGCCGCCGCCGCCGCGCCTCATCCGAGGAGGAAAATATTATTATTAATAATAATAATAGTGACCGGGGGTGCGATGGACGGGGGGTGCTAAAGCGATAAAAAGAAGCCGAGGTCCGGTGCCGGGGCGGGCTGGAGGCGGGCTCTCAGCAGCCGGTGGTGTCCCGCGGAGGGCAGGGCGGTGAGCGGCGCCCCGCGGGGCTCCGGCCGGCAGCGCCTCGCCCCGCGCCGCCCCGCGCCGCCCCGCGCCCGCACATGCGGGGGCCGCCGCGGGTGGGGGGCGTCCCGCCCTGCCGCCCGCCCGCCCTGCTCCGCGCCGCCGCAGCCGCCGCAGCCGCCGCCGCGCCCGGACACTTCCAGTCCGGATTGTTGTCCTTTAGGTTTTAACGGGGCCCCCGCCGGTGACGTCGCCGGCCCGGGCACTTCGACACGTGCCTCGGGCCAATGATAAAGCGGGCATGCGCACACGTGGTGCGCGGGGCTCCGGTAAGTGACAGCGCACACGCCCCTCCCCCCTCCCCGAGCCGGGCCCGGCCGCAGCGGGGATGCGCGGGGGGCAGCGGAGAGGGGGGAGCCCCGCCGCGGGGTGCACAGAGCCCCCCCCTTCAGTACCCTCCACCGCTGGATTATCGGGGTTTAATTGCCTTTCTGTCTACGGGGGGGGGGGGGGGGGGGGGGCGACGGCGACATCCCATAATTCCTCGCTGAAATGCATAAATAATATTAAGCGAGCGGCGGCGATACAAAGAGGGTCGGGAGGTTGGGGAGGGGGCACGGGGGATACAGGGCCCGGCCCGGTGCCTGCGGGCTGCCCGAAGCGTCCCCTCCCCGCGGCGCGGTTCGGCTTCCGCAGCGGCGGTAATTGACTCGTCCTTCCCGCAGCCGGACAGGAGGCTTTGATCTCCAGAAAAGCCGTGCTTTCCCCCCCCCCCAAGCCTCCTGCCCGTCACCCTCCAGACCCCCCCACATCCCCGCTTCTTGGGGACGGGGAAGCTGCCGGTGCTGTTTTGCCTTTTGTCTTTAAGAGAACCCTCCTCCAGGAATAAAATTAGGGACCAAAGTACGGGTGGATGGCCGAAGGGATGTGGGGCTGAGCTGCCTGGGGTGCCCGGATTCTCCGCGGGGCCCGCAGGGAGGGAGACGAGGAGGCGGGAGGGGGGTCCTACCCCCGCAGCCACCCGTTATCACTGCTCGGGGCCCCGACGGGGCGCACGGTGAGGTGCTGCACGGCCCGCGGAGGGCCGGTCAGGGGCGGCTCCGCTCCGGTGGCCGCAGCACTCTGAGCCCTGTTTTTCCCCGCTAAGTGACACTTTTATTTGGAAGAGGCTTCCCTGCGGTGACATGGACCTCTCCCGCCTTGATGGAAAGCGACAGCGAGTCCTTCCTCTCCTTTTCTTCTTTTTCACCTTCTTCTCCTTCTTTTCTGATTCTTCTTTTCCTTTTCCGTTTCCTTCCTCTTTACTCTTCCATTTTAATTTTATTTTAAATGTATTCCTCCCTTTCCTTTGTATTTCGTAGCCGGTCGGGTCCATCAGCGAAGACCAGCGCTACCTGATCCAAAGTTGTTTTGCTCAAACAAGCACCTAGAGGTTAATTTCTTCAAGCGCCCCATGAAAAGCGATTAGCCTGTCTCCCAAGAAGTATTTTCTAATTACTTGGAAGCTCTCGCTTTGCTACTACCCCATAATTAAACGTGTTCAAGGTGCTGCACTTCAAATATTTCGCTCCCGGGCGGACCGGTGTTACCGATAAAAACTTCAGACCTCTGGGAACCCCGCGGTACCTGCCCGCTCTGCCGGTACCTCGTCACCCTTCCCATTCGTTATCCCTCTCCTTGGGGGGGATATGTGGACCCCGCATAGGACAAGGAGGAGAATTCCGGAGACAAACTCCAAAGCAGGAGATAAACAAAGCTGTACAAAATAATTACTGCATCTGCTTGTCCTCTGACAATAATCCAGCACCTCAGGTATGCAGAGGTAGCGGAGGGGGATCGGGGGGTGATCTGATACCTAACCGAGGAAACCTGAAAGATCTTTATATATATATATTCCCTCTTTCCCAGGGTTATTTTTATCTGGGAGCCCAATCTCTGCAGAAACATTCCCCAGCAGCACGTTTTCTCGCCGGTCTGCGGGCGCCCCGCCAACGGCATCGCAGCGTGAGGGGGCTTTTCCCCGGGAACCACTGCGGGTCACCGGGAGAGGTGGCTTGAAAACGGGGATTTGGCTTCGTTTGCTTCTTTGCTTTGCCCTCCCCTCGCAGCCCTGGTGCGCGCAAAAGTCACCTCGCAGCTCCCCAGCCAGGCATTTTTTTCTCTACACTCCACGCGTGGTTTCACCGAGGCTCACCCATTGAAAATACGTTTATTTTCCCTCCTGCAAGCAGGCGAGTGTGCGGGAACAGCCCCCCGCATTCCCGGGCAGCCCCCTGCTCAGTTCTTTTGTCATCGAGAAGTTTAAAAGCGAGATGACAACCTGGGAGGGAGGGCGGGAGCGGCCGGCCGACCCCTGCCCGCAGCGGGCAGGCTCCGGGGCCGGTCCTGCCGCTCCTCCTGGCAAACACTCCTTCCTTCCAGCTTTTCTCCATAGTCGGAAAAAGCAACAAACCCCTAGGTACTGGGAAGCCAAAATGCCCAAGGCAGTGGGGGAAGCCCAGGGAGGGTTTGCATCCCCCATGTTCTTCCAGCGCGGGGATGGCTGCCTGCAAAACGTTGGCATCCACTGTATTTCGCCGGATTTTCAGCAGTTACCCTCCTTTTTCAGCCACCCGCTGCCTGTACAGCCGGGGGATGGCTGCCCGCCGGGCACAGCCAGAGCACCCGACGCATCCCTCTCGTTTACACCCGGCATGGGCTTGATTTCCAAGTGATGCCTTTTTAAGGCAGCTTTGGCAGGGCTTTGGAGCCGGCAGCTGAGGACGGAGGCGAAGGAGAGGTCGCCGCTTGCCGCTGCCCTCCACCGAGGCTGGCCGTGCCGATGGCCGAGTGCCAGGCGCTGCCGGGCAGAGACCCGGCTCAGCCTTGCAGGGGTACCGTACCAATTCTGGGAAGGGAGAACCCAGCAGTGACCCCTTCCCAGCCCCTGCCAGGCTCTCCCTGGCCGGGAGAGCTCAGCCATCACTACTGCGTTTCCCCAGTGCCGCCGGGTTTCCATCACACAGCCGACAACCAAATCAAATAAACCCCCCATAACCCACCCATATTTTCCCAATTCCCGGCGGCAGCGAGGGCGCTTTGAGCCTTCCCCCCCCCAACCCCCTCCCCCCCCCCCCCCCCCAGGAGCCTGTCGTCGGGCCTGCTGTGCCCATCCACTTCAGGCGGGAAGGTATTCCCGTCCACGGGAGTGAAAGGCCGGGCTGGGAATGGCGGGTTCCACTTTCTTGCAGGATCGTGGAGATTTTGTGACCGTCTCTTGGGGAGGGCACAGCCTCCCCGGACGGGGCTCCCCTCTTGGGGCGCCGGGATGCTCAGGAGGGAAGAGAGGCGGTGCAGTGTAAGGGTCCTCACGGCCACGGCTGCCGTCTGCAGCGCGGAGTGGCGGGGGAAAACTCACCCCCCGCTCCCACGGGTGGGGTGTGAGAGCCGGCCCCCGCCTCGCCCTGCCCCTGGCCCTGCCCTGCCTCTGTCCTATCCCTGGCCCTGTTCTTGTC
>NW_026639843.1:0-5207 GCF_028554395.1 Pezoporus wallicus
AGCAATAAAGTCAATCACAGGAAATGAAAAGAAGGAATTTGGATCCCTTCTGTTAAGGAATGAAAAGATAGTTTTATACGTTTCAATTTATAACAAAGAACATATAGAGCCTGGAAATTAAAAAGAAAGGATTAAGCTGAAAAGGAATCGAAAGCATAAAGCCCGAAATAGCTTGCATCAGCATAATCTTCCACTTTTGAAGCTTGAACATATCCCATAGACAAACCAATATAACCAAAAAAGATCTACAAACATATTTTAGAAGTTAGTTTCAAATTTTGATAACTACCTGTGTTCATGAGAAGAATAAAAAAAAAACCCAAAACAAAAAAGCAAAACCACCATTTTTTAGGTTTTGGCTTTTCAAAAAGTGGGTTGATATTATAATGTCCTGGGTTTAGCAGTAACAGTCAATTTTTCTCCTTCGTGGTAGCTGGTGCAGCGTTGTGTTTTGACTTTCATCCTGGGAACAGTGCTGAAAATACCGATGTTTTCAGTTGTTGCTAAGTAATGTTTACCCTGACCAAGGACTTTGTGAGGCTCATGCTCTGCCAGGGAGGAGGGGAAGCCAGGAGGAAGCAGAGACAGGACACCTGACCCAAGCTAGCCAAAGAGGTATTCCATACCTCAGCACGTCATGCCCAGGGGGGTAACTGGGAGTTACCCAGAAGGACACAGGGTCTTCTGGGTCAGACTTGTTTTTTGGGGGGTGGTATCGTATTCTCTTCCCTTGTTATTTTCTCTTATCATTGTTGTCATTGGTGGCAGCAGTGGTGATTTGTGTTGTACATTGTTTGTTGGACTGTTCTTGTCTCAACCCGTGGGAATTGCATTCTTTCGATTCTCCTCCCCATCCCTCCGGGAGCGTGGAAGGGGAGAGCCCCTGGGGGGGTGGGGCGCGGGCCTCGATTACTTCCAGCCCGGCACCACTCACTGGGAGTGAGTGAACAAGCTGTCTGGCTAGGTTTAAACCATGACATATAATTAAGTATATGCTTTTCATTCATTGTTTATTCTGAAATGAACAGAAGGGATAGCTTGTTGCTGAAAGTTACAAAATAACCTGTGTATTTGTAATTAAGACAATTTTCAGGTTGTGTAATGTTAGTAGGTTTTTTACATTAAAATTTCTTAAGACTGTCAGTGATCTCTGACATACATTGATGTTCCTGGGTGCTTCTAATAGCATTAAAATCAAATACAGTTGGTTGGTATCTTCTCCTTAGGGTCAGGCTTAGCTGTAAGCTGGCAAGAATCTCTCCTCCCAAGCCACTTTTTTTTGCTTTTCGCTGATCTCTGCAGTGTGAGACTGGCTTCCTGCACCAGCGCTGATACTACACTCAACTGATGGAATCCTTGGCATTTCAAGTCTTTTTCCTGAGGCTTACTTATGACTTACAGATTTCTGCTACAAGTTGCTACAGAACAGTGAAAAGCACTTTGCTGTACATATGCAGAAGCACACAGCAAAGATATTATGAAACACCTGTGGAAAACTTTCACAACAGTTTCTGACTGAGAGTCAGGATTCAGAAGCAAAAACTGCTCAAATGTTTAGTCTGACAAAGGACTTTCTGAGTCTCATACTCTGCCAGGGAGGAGGGGAAGCCGTGAGGAAGCAGAGACAGCACAACTGACCCAAACTAGCCAGAGGTATTCCATACCATAGCACATCATGCCTAGGAAGTAAACTGAGAGTTATCCAGACTGGCCCCTTCACTGTTCAGGTCGGGCTGAATATTACTGGTCGGCGTGTGGTATTGTCATTTCCCTTATCATTATTATTATTGGTGCTAGCAGTAGTGATTTTTCCAGTAGTGATTTTTCCTATACCTTAGTTACTGGACTGTTCTTATCTCAGCCTGTGGGAGTTACATTCTTTTGACTCTCCTCCCCATCCCTCTGGGAGCAGGGGGGAGGGAAGAAGGGGTAGGAGTGAGCGAGTGAGACTGCGTGTATGACAGAGTTTAAACCACTACACAGGGTGAGCAACTGTGAGGAAAAATAAAGGGAAAACCAAGGGGGAAAGGAGGGGAGCTCATGCAGCTCCCGTGTTTGATCATGGGATGAGTGCTGGGGCAGGCAGACAAGCAGAAACAGACATGTTGACAGACGGGACTGAGGTCTTGCTGGATAAATGCAGACGGGAGTTAAGGAGGAATCATGGAGAGCATATAGGAATAGGGAACAGGTAGAAAAGAAAAAGCTGAGTCATACTATAGCCACGGTTACGGTGGCTGCTTTGAAACTGGTGCAGGAGGAATGTCAGGCAGAGGTGGAGGAAGGACATCAGGCAAAGGTGAAGGAGGGATGTCAGGCAAAGGTGAAGGAGGGATGTCAGGCAAAGGTGGAGGAGGGATGTCAGGCAAAGGTGGAGGAGGGATGTCAAGCAAAGGTGGAGGAAGGATGTCAGGCAGAGGTGAGGGAGTGGGTTCTTACCAGATCGGTGTGCCTGCTGTGGGGAGTTTGGACAATGGAAGTGAGGCTGCCGTGGGGGGAGTGCCATGGGGTGGCTCCAGTGACTGAATTGGAACTAGACTGATGGGGACCTGGGGAATCTACCCTAGCAGATCCACTGGTTAAATTAAAGTAGGGACTAGAGGAAATAAAGTGGAATTTTAGTGGATAAAGGAGCAACTTATTCGGTCTTAAATCAGAGAGAAAAGAATTTATTACAGATGTGGGAGCTACTGGCCACCAAGAAAAAGGAAAAAGAAAAATGGCATTCTTTCTGAAACCTTTAGAGTACAAACTGGGAAAAGAAATAGGAATGCATAAATTTTTATGCATGCCAAATTCTCAAAAATCTTTATTAGGGTGAGAAGCAACATTTAAAGAAGGCAAAATGGAATTAAGAGTTAAAACCAATCAATTAATTACAGTTTTGAGTTTATCTTTAATTCAACAGGAAGGCAAGCAGGAGGACCTCCCTGAAATAGAAGAAATCCTTAATCAGGTATATCTGGGAGTATGGGCATCTGAAGTTCCAGGTAAGGTGAAAAATGCTCTGCCTGTTAAAGTAGAAATAAAAGGGGAGCTGGGGCTGCTCAATTAGAATAAAAAAAATATCCCTTAAAATTAGAAGATCAAAGGGAATCAAAGAAATCATTGTTAAATTTTAAAATATAGATTATTAATTGAATATGAATTGGAATATAATACTCCTATCTTGCCAGTAAAGAAATATGATGGGAAAAGTTGAGGATTGGTTCAAGATCTTAAAGCAATCAACAAAATTGTAGAGGATATTCATCCAGTAGCAACTCATCTGTATACCTTATTGACTAAATTGAATAATAATCAGAAATGGTTTGCTGTCCTGGATTTAAAGAACACTTTCTTTTGCTTACCATTGGCCAAAGAAAGCCAAAATTTATTTGCTTTTGAATGGAAAATACTGACATGGGAAGGAAAACTCAATTAACTTGGACGGTATTACTGAAAGGGTTTAAAAACAATCCAACGATTTTTCGGAAATCAGTTAGCACTGGAACTAGAATCATGGAAGCCACCCACTCAGACAGGGACTCTGTTACAGTATGTGGATGACCTATTATTTGCCACAGAAACAAAGGAAGAACGTGTCCAGTGAATGGTGGGATTATTGAATTTTCTGGGACTGAATGGTTATCAGGTATTCAAACAAAAGGCCCAACTAATTCACACATGAGTCTCCTACTTAGGATATGAAATAACAGGAGGACAGAGAGAACTTGGAACTGCCAGAAAAGAAGCCATTTGCCAAACTCCATGACTGTCAACCGTCAAAGAGCTATGGATGTCCATGGGAATGACTATATGCCGCAAACTTTAGATCCATGATTACAGTGTTCTGGTAAGACCACTATACAAACTGTTAAAAGGAAATCCTCCCTCTTTGCATGGACTGATTCAGCAGAGGAGGTTTTTAGAAATTTAAAAACAGAGCTAATGAGAGCTCCAGCTCTGGGACTTCCGGATGTAAACAAACCCTTTCGGCTGTATTCCAGCGAAGAACAGGGAATAGCTTTGGGGGTCCTTGATCAGAAAATAGGACCCTACAGAAGGGCAGTGACGTGTTTTTTGAAACAGCTGGATGAAGCGAGCAAAGGATGGCCCAGATGCCTAAGGGCTGTGGAGGCAGTTGTCATGAATACTGACGAAGCTTGCAAATTCACCTTGGGACAAAAGATTACTGTACTAGTGTCCCATGTTGTATTAGCAGTCCTGGAACAGAAAGGAGCCCACTGGTTATCACCTTCATGTTTTTTAAATTACCAGGGCCACCCTTGTGGATCATGATTACATAGAAATTATGGTCACTAATGTTGTGAATCCAGCATCCATTTCTGCAGGAACATCCAACAGAACCACTAACACACGACTGCTTGGCCACTGTAGAGACTGTATATTCAAGCCAACCAGACTTGATTCTTGGTTTACTGATGGTAGTAGCTTCATGAAAAATGGTGAACAAAAGGCAGGATATGCTGTTACCACCACATCACAGGTAATAGAAGGGAAATCTTTACTCACAAACACCTCCCCCCAAAAGGCATTAAAGAGAGCTCTGGGATTGGCTAAAGACAAAAGGATAAATACTTGGACTGATTCTAAAAACGCATTTGGTGTGGTACATTGTCCTGTGTTTAGCAGTAGCGGTCTTTTTTTCTCCTTCTTAGGAGCTGGTGAAGCAAGAACAACAAGTGCCTATCGCGACCACAGCAGTGCACCGGCGGCAACACCACACCAACCGAGACTCCCTGATTCCCATCCAAAAGCTGATCCATAGATGGGAGAGTCAGGGAGTGATCATCAGGACCCGCTCACCCTTTAAGAACCCCATATGGCCAGTGCGAAAGTCTAATGGACAGTGGAGACTAACAGTAGACTATCGTGGCCTGAATAAAGTCACACCACCATTGAGGGCTGCCATACCGGACATGCTAGAACTTCAGTATGAATTAGAGTCAAAGGCAGCCAAGTGGTATGCCACAAATGATATTGCCAATGCATTTTTCTCAATTCCTTTGGCAGCAGAGTGCAGGCCACAGTTTGCTTTTCCTTGGAGGCGCATGCAGTTCACTTGGAACTGACTGCCCCAGGGGTGGAAACACAGCCCTACCATCTGCCATGGACTGATCCAGACTGCACAGGAAAAGGGGCAAGCTCCAGAATACCTGCAATACATTGTTGACATTATTGTGTGGGGTGATACAGTGGAAGAA